>NW_028227273.1:67075776-67093276 GCF_978045245.1 Mus caroli | reverse complement strand
ATCTATCACATCCATCACATCCATCACATCCATCCATCACATCCATCACATCCATCACATCCATCCATCACATCCATCACATCCATCACATCCATCACATCCATCTATCACATCCATCACATCCATCACATCCATCACATCCATCACATCCATCCATCACATCCATCACATCCATCACATCCATCACATCCATCACATCCATCACATCCATCACATCCATCCATCTATCACATCCATCACATCCATCACATCCATCCATCACATCCATCACATCCATCACATCCATCACATCCATCCATCACATCCATCACATCCATCACATCCATCACATCCATCACATCCATCACATCCATCCATCTATCACATCCATCACATCCATCACATCCATCCATCACATCCATCACATCCATCACATCCATCACATCCATCTATCACATCCATCACATCCATCACATCCATCACATCCATCACATCCATCCATCCATCACATCCATCACATCCATCCATCCATCCATCACATCCATCCATCCATCACATCCATCACATCCATCACATCCATCACATCCATCACATCATCACATCCATCACATCCATCCATCACATCCATCACATCCATCACATCCATCACATCCATCACATCATCACATCCATCACATCCATCCATCACATCCATCACATCATCACATCCATCCATCCATCACATCCATCCATCCATCCATCCATCCATCACATCCATCACATCCATCACATACATCCATCACATCCATCCATCACATCCATCACATCCATCACATCCATCACATCCATCCATCTATCACATCCATCACATCCATCACATCCATCCATCACATCCATCACATCCATCACATCCATCACATCCATCTATCACATCCATCACATCCATCCATCCATCACATCCATCCATCACATCCATCACATCCATCTATCACATCCATCACATCCATCTATCACATCCATCACATCCATCACATCCATCCATCACATCCATCACATCCATCCATCCATCACATCCATCACATCCATCCATCCATCCATCACATCCATCCATCCATCACATCCATCACATCCATCACATCCATCACATCCATCACATCATCACATCCATCACATCCATCCATCACATCCATCACATCCATCACATCCATCACATCCATCACATCATCACATCCATCACATCCATCCATCACATCCATCACATCATCACATCCATCCATCCATCACATCCATCCATCCATCCATCCATCCATCACATCCATCACATCCATCACATACATCCATCACATCCATCCATCACATCCATCACATCCATCACATCCATCACATCCATCCATCCATCCATCACATCCATCACATCCATCACATCCATCCATCCATCCATCACATCCATCCATCACATCCATCACATCCATCCATCCATCCATCACATCCATCCATCCATCACATCCATCCATCACATCCATCACATCCATCACATCCATCACATCATCACATCCATCCATCCATCACATCCATCCATCACATCCATCCATCCATCCATCCATCACATCCATCACATCCATCACATCCATCCATCACATCCATCACATCCATCACATCCATCACATCATCACATCCATCCATCCATCACATCCATCCATCCATCCATCCATCACATCCATCACATCCATCCATCACATCCATCCATCACATCCATCCATCCATCACATCCATCCATCACATCCATCCATCACATCACATCCATCACATCCATCACATCCATCACATCATCACATCCATCCATCTATCACATCATCACATCCATCCATCACATCCATCCATCACATCCATCCATCACATCCATCACATCCATCCATCACATCCATCACATCCATCCATCCATCACATCCATCCATCCATCCATCACATCCATCCATCACATCCATCCATCACATCCATCCATCACATCCATCCATCCATCCATCACATCCATCCATCACATCCATCACATCCATCCATCACATCCATCCATCCATCCATCACATCCATCCATCACATCCATCACATCCATCCATCCATCCATCACATCCATCCATCCATCACATCCATCCATCACATCCATCACATCCATCCATCCATCCATCACATCCATCCATCACATCCATCCATCCATCCATCACATCCATCCATCACATCCATCCATCACATCCATCACATCCATCCATCACATCCATCCATCCATCACATCCATCACATCCATCCATCACATCCATCACATCCATCCATCCATCCATCACATCCATCCATCCATCCATCACATCCATCCATCACATCCATCACATCCATCCATCACATCCATCACATCCATCCATCACATCCATCACATCCATCCATCACATCCATCACATCCATCCATCACATCCATCCATCACATCCATCCATCACATCCATCACATCCATCCATCACATCCATCCATCACATCCATCACATCCATCCATCACATCCATCCATCCATCACATCCATCCATCACATCCATCACATCCATCCATCCATCCATCACATCCATCCATCACATCCATCCATCCATCCATCACATCCATCCATCACATCCATCCATCCATCCATCATCCATCACATCCATCCATTACATGCATCCATCACACATATCCTTCCATCCATCACATCCATCACATCCATCACATCCATCCATCCATCACATCCATCACATCCATCCATCACATCCATCCATCACATCCACCCATCCATCACATCCATCCATCACATCCATCCATCACATCACATCCATCACATCCATCCATCACATCCATCACATCCATCACATCCATCCATCACATCCATCACATCCATCCATCACATCCATCACATCCATCCATCACATCCATCCATCTATCACATCATCACATCCATCCATCACATCCATCCATCACATCCATCCATCACATCCATCACATCCATCCATCACATCCATCACATCCATCCATCCATCACATCCATCCATCCATCCATCACATCCATCCATCACATCCATCCATCACATCCATCACATCCATCCATCACATCCATCCATCACATCCATCACATCCATCCATCACATCCATCACATCCATCCATCCATCACATCCATCCATCCATCCATCACATCCATCCATCACATCCATCCATCACATCCATCCATCACATCCATCCATCCATCCATCACATCCATCCATCACATCCATCACATCCATCCATCACATCCATCCATCCATCCATCACATCCATCCATCCATCACATCCATCCATCACATCCATCCATCCATCCATCCATCACATCCATCACATCCATCACATCCATCCATCACATCCATCACATCCATCACATCCATCACATCATCACATCCATCCATCCATCACATCCATCCATCACATCCATCCATCCATCCATCCATCACATCCATCACATCCATCACATCCATCCATCACATCCATCACATCCATCACATCCATCACATCATCACATCCATCCATCCATCACATCCATCCATCCATCCATCCATCACATCCATCACATCCATCCATCACATCCATCCATCACATCCATCCATCCATCACATCCATCCATCACATCCATCCATCACATCACATCCATCACATCCATCACATCCATCACATCCATCCATCTATCACATCATCACATCCATCCATCACATCCATCCATCACATCCATCCATCACATCCATCACATCCATCCATCACATCCATCACATCCATCCATCCATCACATCCATCCATCCATCCATCACATCCATCCATCACATCCATCCATCACATCCATCCATCACATCCATCCATCCATCCATCACATCCATCCATCACATCCATCCATCACATCCATCACATCCATCCATCCATCCATCACATCCATCCATCCATCCATCACATCCATCCATCCATCCATCACATCCATCCATCACATCCATCCATCCATCCATCACATCCATCCATCACATCCATCCATCACATCCATCACATCCATCCATCACATCCATCCATCCATCACATCCATCACATCCATCCATCACATCCATCACATCCATCCATCCATCCATCACATCCATCCATCCATCCATCACATCCATCCATCACATCCATCACATCCATCACATCCATCACATCCATCCATCACATCCATCCATCACATCCATCCATCCATCACATCCATCCATCCATCACATCCATCCATCCATCACATCCATCACATCCATCCATCACATCCATCACATCCATCCATCCATCCATCACATCCATCCATCCATCCATCACATCCATCCATCACATCCATCACATCCATCACATCCATCACATCCATCCATCACATCCATCCATCACATCCATCACATCCATCCATCACATCCATCCATCACATCCATCACATCCATCCATCACATCCATCCATCCATCACATCCATCCATCACATCCATCCATCCATCCATCACATCCATCCATCACATCCATCCATCCATCCATCATCCATCACATCCATCCATTACATGCATCCATCACACATATCCTTCCATCCATCACATCCATCACATCCATCACATCCATCCATCCATCACATCCATCACATCCATCCATCACATCCATCCATCACATCCACCCATCCATCCATCACATCCATCACATCCATCCACCCATCCATCCATCCATCATCCATCCATTACATGCATCCATCACACATATCCTTCCATCCATCACATCCAGACCGTCTTGGTGCTAGATTACATCATTGAACAAAGTGATCCTCAGAGAGTGGTGGAGGGACTGGAGCTAAGCTCTGTGGTAAAGCCTCAATCCCCAGCATACAAATATACAGACATCATAAAAGTTAATGGAGAAAAAAAAAAATCATAGCAGACAGAGGCCACCAGGACTGTGTACAGATAGCTATCCTAAATAGAATACCCAGAAGGCTGTCACAGTCACACGCATCTTTAATACCAGCACTTGGGAGGTTGAGGCAGGTGTATCTCTGTGAGTTCTATGCCAGCCTAGTCTATCTAGCAAGTTCCAAGGCAGCCAGAGCTACATAATAGACCCGGTCTTAATTAAAATAAAACAAAACAAAACAAAACAAAACAAAACAAAACAAAACAAATGGAATACCCAGGATGGACCTTCTGATAAGGTAACACTGAAGTAAAACTTTGAAGAGAGGAGACATTCACCAGGCAGCTATCTAGGGAAGGGCGTTGCTAGTAAAGGAACAGTTAGCGCAAAGCCCTGAGGCAGGAATGTGTGAGGCTCTGCTAACCTAACGTCAAGGAAGCCAGAGACTAGAGTGCAACAGTAGTGAGGAGTTGCAGAGTCTTAGTATGTGTTCTGGGTGTCAATTCATACACCACACATTCACACACACACACACACACACACACATACATGAACACGCACATGTACATACATATGTACACACAAGCATACATACATATATCCACATATTATACACATATGTATGTGCATATTCATATGAATATGCATATGCATGTACATATACATGTACACATACATGTACATGTACATATACATATGTATGGCCAAACACTTTTTCCATTTCCAACTTGCCCTGCTCTGTGTTGCTGTCTTAGGGAGCGCTGGTTTAAATCTTTCCCTCTGGCCTTGTGCTCTACATTATCCCTAGATGTTGGGGAGACTTATTTTGCACAGGTTTATTTACAACACAGATGTGATTTGTGAGTGATGTGAGGTAGGGACTTGATTTCATTGGCTCTGTGTTTTATGGAAACTTACAGCCACATAATTGTCAAGTGCCTGTCTCAGAGGATTGGTGGGACTGGGGTGGGTTAACTCTGGGATGTGACGATCATTTATAGGAAATCCACGCTTTCCCCACTGATCTTCGGAAACACACTTGTCTCTGCTCCTGTGGTTCTGATTCTGGGCATTCTTCTTCACTGATAGTCTGTCTCCCTGATGTCACCCTGTGATATTAACTGTTTCCTTGTCTGATAGGGAAAGATCCTCCTGCCTCACTTATTATGAATATCTTGGCTATTCTTAGACCTTCATACCTTCTCTGTATTTTTCTGTTTTTAAAAATATCGTCTTTGCTCTTATTTTATATGTCTGAGTGTTTTGCTTGAATGTATGTCTGTGTACCACATGATGGCAGAGTCTTTGGAGGCATCAGATCCACTGGAACTGGAGATACAAATGGTCATAACTTCATCTGGGTGCTGGGAACAAACCCAGGTCTTCCACAAAAGCAGCCAGTGCTCTAACCACTGAGCAATCGGCCCAGTTTCCCATCTAAACCTCTGAAGTTACAGAGAGCATGCTGGTACCCTGAGCACTTCAGGATTACATGGATCCATGAGCCATGTGGGGGCATCTTAAAGCACCAAGCATTCACATGTTATAAACCTCAAGTCTTTCCCCAGGAGCGTTTCTAGGTGCTTGTACTAGTCTGTTAGGAAACTGGACGGAGGGGAGAGGTTCAACGAGGGCAAATAAGGTGATATTTGTAATATTTGATGGATTTGTGAGGAGAAAGGGAAACTTCTATTTTATTTTTATTTTATGTCTGTGGGTGTCACCACATGCATGCAGTTCTCATCCACAGGAACTGAAATTACAGATGGCCTTGAATCACCATGTGTCTAAAAGACTGGGGTACCATGCACTGCTGTCTCCAGCCAAGACCTGCTGTGGGTAGGGAGAGTTGGGAGGAAATGTTTTGGAAAGTCTCAAAGACCTGAAGGGCCACATGTGGGTGCTTCTCAGGTCTGGGTCCTAAGATCCCCTCTGTTTGTTTAAATTCTGGTATTTAGATACACAACCTGGTGTTGGCTTCTGGGACAATTTAAGCAAAATGTGTGTGTGTGTGTGTGTGTGTGTGTGTGTGTGTGTGTGCGCGAGCGCGCGCGCGCGCGCGCTTCCCTCTTTCCCTCCTCACTCCATCCCCCTTTTAACTCTCCACCCCATACACACACACACACACACACACACACACACAAAATTGTTTCCTGGTGTACACACACAAAGCAACAATAATGATGTTAATAAAGAAGGCGGGACTATTCTAATTAAGACAGGTAGTGTCCCAATCAGGCAAACCTTGGGCTGGGTGCAGCAGAGCCTGGCTGGGGAGGGAGGACCTGGCTTCACCTGCTGGACCTAGATTCCAGGAGTTCACCTCTTCCACTACCACTATTTTTCTCAGAATATTTGTAATCTGTGCAAGATCTGTTAGAGAGGTTTTTTTGAAAATAAACATAAAACTAACTCCCTTGTGCTCTCAGAGGGACGCCAGACCTGCACCTCCCCACAGCTGAGCTCCGCCTCTTCACCTCTGGACGGCCCCTCCTTCTTTTGTCTTTGTCATTGTTGGAGCTTCTTGTCCAGCACAAATCCTTTATGTTACAATTGAAAAACAAAACTAACAGGGACTTGAATGGGGGAGGGGAGACCAGAGGCGGGCGCTCAGGGTGTTAGTTTAGGGCACTCCTGACCCAAGATTACTTTGACTCTGGGACTGAAAACTCCTTCAGGGCTACTCCAGGGCTCAGAAAACCGACTTTTGCTGGCCAATGAGAGCAATAAGTCTTCTTGGGATTCATCTGGTTTAGGAGCCTCAAGAATCATCCGGCTCTTTCTTTAGTAGAAAATAATTCCTCAGACCGGAGCTGAATGCAGTTGAGAAACTGCATTGAAGGCAAATGCAAATGGATTAAGTTCCAGAAATTCTAGAAAGAATTCTGCTCTAGTTTTAGATGACTCTTTTTATCGGTACCAGGCAGCCACAGCTGTCTTGAGTTTCCTGAGTAGAAAGAAATAGGCCTGATCCCAAGTAGCTGGTGGCGCAGGCCTTTAAACCCAGCAGAGGAGACCAGAAAGAAATCCCAGCGGTGGATTTCTGAGTTCCAGAACAGCCAGGGCTACACAGAGAAACCGCATCTCCAAAAGCAAGCAAGCAAGCAAGCAAAAAGTGTCTTTTTTGTTTTTTGTTTTTGTTTGTTTGTTTGTTTTGTTTTTGGATCCCTGAAAGAGAGGAGTTCCAAAGGAGACATCACAAAAAAACCCTTCAAGGCTCTGGATATTACCCCCCCCACACACACACACACCCAACCCCCCTCACCCCCCCGCACTGAGGTAAGGGAGGAGAGTAGAGGTGATTTATAATATTAAGTGAGAAAAAAAAACCCTTATTCTGTTGTTATTGGACACAAATATACAATATACGGCGGGAGAGACAGAGGCAGCCCTGAGCCTCTGCTGGACCCAGAGAGGCAAAAACCTAACCTTGAGAATGTGGGGATTTCCAGAGGATTTTCCAGACTCTGAATTAGACTGTGTTGGGCACCTGGGCTGATCAGTGGAGGAGTGCTACCCTACCTGAGCTGTTAGGAGGTGGGACATTGCCTTGCATGCAGTAGCAGCTGCAGTGGCAATGGCAGCAGCGAACCTGACAGAGCACACTGGCCTTTTGACATTGTGACAGGATGTTGTCATCTACAAAGTGCATGAATGTGATAACCTCTGTTATGAGTTGCAAAATGAACAGACAATCATACATTAAGGATATTTACAGCTACCCAGGGATGTAAGCAGTAGCGGCGGCGGCGACAGGCAGGATGCATTAGTTTAGTCCCAGGAAATAGATGGCTAGGGGCTGAGCTGAATACATCCCCCTAGTTGTGGGCAGTGCTACCTGCCTCAGGTGCGTGAGAGTTGGGGTGGGGCACACTTTTCTCTTTCTTCACACGGCCCAGCCCAGAACCCTGGCATGGGCAACTATTTGCATGCAACTGCATCTTTACCTTCTGCATTTCCCCAGGACCCTAAATGGCAGCACCTAATGTCATCTCCTCCACTATGGGGGTTAGGAGGTGACACAGGCAAGCTGTTTGGTTTCCACTGCCGCAAAGTGCTGACTCCTGACCCAGCCTCTCTAAGCCGGGCATCAGGGGCTCACTGCAGAGCTCAAGACCTAAACTCACAGCAATATCGTGGCTGCTTATAGGGTTGCTGCTGGCCCTACCGACTTTGTGACCTAGCCACACTGCTCAAGAGCAGCGAAGAGGACAAAGCCAGCATCCACTCGGATTTCCAAGCGGAGGTTAGTTATCCGGCCCTGAGTACTGGGGTTAGAGAGGCTTAAGTAGAAAAACTTGGGACGCCCAGTAAGCAAGCCCCGCAACTACAAGTCCCCATTTTATCAAACCTGTTCTCTCATCTGTAAAACCTGCAGAGCGATTGATTATGTTGGTCAATCGAAGCTGTGTTAACTACAGTCAAATTACTGCCATACCAAGAGAAGATGCCAGTCAGGTTGGAGAATCGCCCCATAACGCACACATGGACTCTCACAGTCCCCACCCCCCAACCCCACCCCGAGATAAATATGAGCACCATCTCCCACCCGGTTTAGGTTTAGCCTCTGTGCTTAGCCGAAAACAGCTCCTGAGGCTGGCACAGGACCCCAGGGGCTTCCAATGAGGGGCAGAGTCTCAGGGAAGTTGGACAAGGGTCCTTGGCTCTTCCATCGGTAAAAGGGCTGTGGCGTTAAGCAGACGACTTAGAATGCTGCTCTCTCCTCGACGCCCAGCAACAGTGAATCACGTTGGACTGAGGATGGGCGCTCTAGGATCAGCTTTTACTCCTCTGGTGCGAGAAGACGCTGAACTTCCTTCTACACCCATTAGCTCACAAGCAAATCATAAAACCCCTCACGCCCTCCGCGGGTAAACTTGAAAAAAAAAAAAGGCCGCCCCTCCGGAAAAAAAAAAAGGCAAACAAACAAACAAAAAAAAGAAAACAAAAACAAAAAAAACAAAAACAAAAACGGAGGACTTCAGAAACACCTAACGAGGGGTGCGGGGTGCCTCAGCTTTTATGAGTGCAGGTTCTATTAATGTGAACTATGCCTGTGACCTGGAGGGGCCTCTGCGCTCGCTCAGAAATCCTAAAAGAAGCCCGCGTGCGTTAGCGCACTCACTTTAATGGGAAGAGGGTTCTCATTTCTTACAACAGGTAAAAACATAAATACGGGTAGGTGGGCGGCGGCAAGGCAACCAGGGCCCGGGCGCCCGGCCCAGGCTCCGGGTCCTAGTGTGGAATCCGTCGAGAATGCCCGTGATCCTGGAAGGGCTCTGCCAGGTCCCAGACACCAGGCTACGTCAACAAAGAGGGATGGATCGGAGAAAGGTCCCAGGCCTGCGCGAGGGTGGGTGTGAAATCCGAGGGACAGGGCATAGTGGGAGCTTTCCCATCCCCGGAGTCATCGCCCTTCTCCTAAAAGTGGGAGTCGTTCCGGGGCGCCCCAAACGGGCTCTTTCCCTACCAGGCTCGGATGCCGTGCAGCGTGGAGACGCCCGAATTGCCCTGCGGCATCCCGGGACTCTGCACGGTGTTCAAGTCCCCGACGCCAAAGTTCACGAAGTTGCCATTGGCGGAGGCGGCGGGGGGCTGCGCGGCGGGGGGCGCAGTGGGGTAAGCGGCACAGCTGTAGCCGGGACTGCAGGCCGCGCCGCCGTAGCTGGGGTAGGGATAGGCGTTGTAGCCGTAGGCGTTGAGACCCACGCCGTAGGCGGGAGCGTAGGCCGCGGGGTCCCCCAGGCAGGGCTTCCCATCGCGCACCAGCACGGGCACCGCGATCCTGCGCGCGGGCGGCGGCGGCGGCCCCAGCAGCTCCAGAGTCTGGTCCTGCCGCTGTCGCTTGCACTTGTAGCGACGGTTCTGGAACCAGATCTTGACCTGCGTGGACGTGAGCTTCAACACACTGGCCAGCTGGTCGCGCTCGGGCGCCGACAGGTACCGCTGTTGCTTGAAGCGCCGTTCCAGCTCGTAGACCTGCGCCTGCGAGAAGAGCACGCGTGGCTTCCGTCGCCGCCGTGCGCGTGGTCTCTCGGCGCCATCCGTCTCGGCTTTGTCCAGCTCCACCGCCTTCTGCAGCGCGCACAGCTCTGAAGGGGAAGAGAGGCAGAGAGGTGGCCGGTTAGAGCGGCGGGCCGGGGACCTCAGGGCCCTTGTGGGGTGGTGGGGAGTATCACTCTGGTCCTATGCCGGACTCCAGCTCCGCTTAGGCTAATCGCCGAGTGCACGGGCTCGCACAGTTCGATGTTGGCGCAATTGCGCATCTGGGAAATGCCTAAGTGGCTTGGACAAAACAAAACAAGAGAAATCTCGGGCGCCCTATCCCAGACCCCTTCCCCGGATAGTTAGCGTTCTCTTAACAGACTGGGATTTAGCTTTAGCTTTTCTGGCTGCAAAGAAAATAAAGTCATGAGGATGTTCTGAGTGAATTACATTAGGAATACTCCGGTTTGCCCCTCGGGTGGTCAGCTTGTCTTTAAACAGGCAATTAAAGAACTATAGCAGCAGATCTGCCCTCTGATGTTGGCAGGGCTTCTGGACTTCCCAGTAACCGGAGGAGGACAGAGGCCTCTCCACCAGCCCTGCCGGATTCCGGTTGGTAGCAATCAGTTCTAGTCCTCCTCCAGTCCTTCTCCGAAGTTCCTGGACCTTCTCTCTGCTCCCAGAGAAAACCTAGGAATGTCCTCTAACTCGCAGAAACCATTGGGCCTCTCTGACTTTACTCAACTCAGGATCTGGGCCTGGGACTTCCCTGCTCCTTCTGTGAGCTGGCCAGAAGCCCCTCTCCCTACTCTGAGATATCTGGTATTCGGCCACCTTCGGAAGCCTGCTTTTCACTTCTCAGTGTCTTTATTCGTTCCGTATTTCCCAACATTTCCCAGGAAGGAATTTCTGCCGGATCCTGCCTGGAGATTGTACTAGAAAAACAAAGCCAGCCCCAGCTCCTGGGATCCGCAGCATCGCATCTCACAATCACAACCCGGTCCCCAGACTCCTCTCTTTTGGCACAAAGGAGGCAAGGCCCAGAAAGGCAGGGTGGGCTACACAAGGCCCAGGATACGCGGGGCTAAGCTTTCGGTTTAGCAGTTCTCAGTGTCTCAAAATACCCCCAAATCTGGAAGAGATTTTAACTCTCCAATACGAAGATTTGTTCTACCGCGGATTGTTAGATAGCTTAACTTTGTAACAGATCCAAGAACAAGGCCCTAACCTACTGGGGTTTTGTAGGCCGAAAACATCATTTTAATCTCTCTCTCTCTCTCTCTCTCTCTCTCTCTCTCTCTCTCTCTCTCTCTTCTTTTTTCTTGACCCTCTAAATTCGGCGTTCCCTCTAAACTTCGGACTGACTGCGGGGCGAAAAGATCCTGGGGACAGCCTGGAATCTCCAAACTCCCCGCGCCCAGCCTTCACCCGGGACTGAGCTACTGTCAGGCCTGGGTTTCTTGGCTCAGGGTTTTGGGCATGAAAGCGATTCCAGAAGGGAAGAGCTTGAAGTTCTCCTTACCTTTTTTATCCGCCCGAGGGTCTTTGGCTGGGTCAGGGTCACCGTAGGCTCCCGGATAAAATGTGGGGGCGGCTGGGAAAGCAGGAGAGCACTTGGGGGGCGAAGGCGCGGGGCCCAGCTCCGCGCGCAGCTCTGCCAGGCCGGACGCTGCCGCCTCGGGTCCAGAGTAGGCCTCGGGCTTGAAGGCGGCCAGCATGCAGGAGGCGGGGGCCAGGGTGGCCTCGAGGCGCGCAGACAGGTCCCCAGACGCCAGGCTGCGCTGCTGCTGCTCCAGGTTCAGGATGTCTTTGACTGAAAAAGGCGTGGGTGTGAGCGCAGGGCTGGGGAACATGGTGGCGATGCAGGTTTCACAGCGCCAGGTGGGTAGCAGAGAGTGGTGCTGCCCACCCCAGGGGACAGCCTCCCCGCATGGTGCCCGCCGCCCGCCCGCGCACCCGCCTCTCTGCCCTGGATGTGGCGCGCGGCAGCAGGTAGCCCAGAGCACCAGGGGCAGAAGAGGCGGGAGCAGGCTGGAGTAGGGGGGATTCAGCCTGCCATTGGGCCAGGGGCCTGGATGACAGGAGCGACGGGCAGTTCTGCGTCACCTAATATAGACATAGGGATGGGAAAAAAATCCTGCTCAGCTTTTTTTAAAGGGGCCGCGACACATTTGGGCTAGTCTCCTACTCCTGCAAGGAGATTGCTCCTCTTTAGCCTGAAAATCCCAGCCAGACGCACTCAAAGAAAATACTTGATTCTGTTGTGCTGAGTCTAAACGCAGGGTTGGGGTGGGTCGAGGATTTGAATAAATATTCTTTGCACTGTGTCCTGTATCACTGAATGGGCTGGTGAGGATGGATTGAAAGCCAGAAGAGGGGAGTTATTTTCAGGGATCAAGACTATGACTACAATATTGTTTACTGAAGTCTGCCTAAGAGTAGCCTGCATAGAAAGAGAAACACAGAGAAGACAGTTGCTCTGGGAGGATAACACATGAGTTTAAGAATTGGATCGGGGAGCGGTATTTAATTTGACCTACAGGACCAAATTCAACCCAGGAACCCAGAGGGGCCCCAAGGGGTTCTGAGCTGAATGGAAAGGTGAAGTGGCTAATTGTGGGATGGGAGTGGCCACCTGCTTCAGACTAAGCGGTGGGGCCAGGCACCTCTCCAGAGAGAAAGAAGCATTGCTGGGGAATTGACTCTTCCTGGAGGAGAGCTGCCTTCTGGGTGTCTGCCTGGATCCTCCTGAAGCCCAAGCTGCTTCATTTTTCACCCCTCCTAGGCCACCACAAAAGTCCCAGACCCTTTCTAGCCCGCTCCTCCAGGGCCTTCCTGGGCTTCTACTCCTCGGGGCAGAGGACAGAGCAGGCAGGTGGAGGGGGATTTTCAGTCTAGTGCTGCTTCTGTCTGAAAACTGTCAGGGTTTAAGGAGCCCAAGTTGTGTACTAAGACAACTGCCTGGATCTAAGGAACACTTGGGCCCTCCCAGACCCCAGCAGAGTGGGACTTTTTCCTGCTGTAATCTCAAAAAGAGAAGGCACATGCTTCCAGGCAAAACCTCCCCCACCGAAGGTATATGGTAAGGCTCTTCCTCAGATGGTTATAAATTCTCACCACACCGATTTGCAAAGGGAATGTCAAAATTAATCAAAAACTCATGTGGTGAGGATCCATCACCTGTTTTCGGAATAAGGATTCCCAGAGTGAACGGATCTGTGGGTCAGACGGCACACAGATATGAAGGACGAGTTGGCCACCAGAGAAGAGGCTTTTGGAGTAGAAAAAGAGAGTGTGAGTGTAGGGTCAAAGGTTAGCTAAACAAGTCACTCTTAAGTCATGAACCCAAAGTCCAGAGACCAAAACTTCTGTGAGTGCAGAGTGTGAACTGTCCCTCCTGGCAGGACAGTGGGCCATTGGGCGCTGGCAACCACCTGGGCCATAGTGAAGCCAGCAAAGGCCTGATTTGTGTTCCTTCCTGCTTTTCCTCAAACCCAAACTCCCAAGGCCTTGGGTTGTCTTCAACTACGGGAGAAGGAGACTGAGCCCCAGGCAGACTGTGAAGCCCAATTCCAGGCTCCAGTGGTCAGCGCCAGACTTGGGAGCCATAGTGAGATCTCAACCCAGGGACCACGGAGCATCCTGAAGCTGGTGCTCTTTGCCTTCCTTCCGCTGTGTCCCCTCTCCAAGCAGTCCAAAGCCTTTGCCTTTTTGTGTTTTTGTTTTGTTTTGTTTTGTTTTTTTCCTCCCTTGCCACAATTTCTGGTTACATTATAGTTACTGTTCTGAGCCAACCTAGCTCGGGACCCTCCCGAGATTGAAGATTGGTTTGTGTGGGTTGGAGGGATGTCTATCACCCAGGCGGTGACGTCTGGCAAACGAGCCACATCCGATTCAATTAAATGTCTTGCTGAAAACAGCTTCGGGCGAGGGTCCTGGGAGTCCTGTTAAGTGACTCGGCTGGCCCTGCGGATCGCGATGACAGTTTGAAAGATTAGTGTGAGCCGACGCCTGAAATATTACCGTTTAATTGGGGGGAGCTATATTGGGACAGCATCCGGGTTCCCTGTTTTAAGTCTTTTTTAAAAATTAGTTTTGAGAGGGGACGTTTCCTTTGTAAATCAATGTGGTGAGGATTTATCACTTTTTTCGGATATAAGGGCTCCCAGAGTTGACAAATCTGTGGGTCAGGTGTCAAGAAAAAGTAAGACAACTCTCCTAATTGGAACAAAATCAGTGACTTTCCCACCCCTACAACCTTGGTGAAAAGGCCCTGGCCTTTCTCTTCCTGGAGGAAACAGGACAGAGTGAGACAAATAGGCAGAACAGAATTGGGGTGACCCGTGGGGGTTTCTTTAGAGAGCTGTCCAAAGCACTTTGCAACGTGGCTTCTGTCCTGGCTGTCTTCAAATCAATACCAAAGGACATATATATTGCAGTGTGTGTCTGTGTGTTTGTGTCTGTGTTACAATGGCAGGGAAGGGGCGCGTCTTTCTCCCCAAGGGTTGCTGGCTCAACCTGCCTTGCGCCCTGAAAGGCACAACCTTCATTTGAGAAGGACAGAGACAAAGGAGACTGGTGGAGACAGAGAAAAATCTGTGGAGTTATTTCTTTGCCTTTTAAAGACTTGCTGCTTTAGGATTAGTCAAATTCCGGGATAGCTCCAGCGCATCCTGCGTAAATAAATTATTATTGATTGAAAAGCGACCAGCGCGGCCCGAGCGCCCCCCCCCTTTTCCTGCAATCAGCCGCGAAAGGTATATATGATTAATTGAAAGATAAGCTGCAACTATCACCCGGAATGTCATTAATGCGCCGGGGAGACGTCCATTGGAGACAGGCAGCGTTATCCGTAGCTTTATCTTCAACAACGCCTCGCTCTCTTGGCCCGCGCCAGGGAAGCAGATGGGGGTTTCTGTCTGGGACGCTCGCCCCATGTTTATATTTTGGGAAGAATCGCAACTCTAGGGAGTCCCCGGCGGGCCCCCTGATAAATGAACATTAGCACTTTTTCGGACTACTGTATCAACAAAGGGGCCGCGGTGCAGCAATAATTGGCGAGAAAGCAAACAGAGGGCCGAGAGCGCGACTCTGCTCTTCGTCTGGCTGATGGATGAGCAGCGCGGCCGCCCCTTGGCCTGGCCCGTGCTTCCTTCCCGCGGGTAGCGCAGGGCCGGCCAGCTCTGCAACGAGGTACACCTCTGGTTTCAGGTACTCAGCCATCCGAGCCGGCGGCGCCCTCGGAGGTGGTGCGTCTTGGGTCCTCTTGCCAGACCACATCGCTAAGAGAAGAAGGTCGCAGGGGGAGAGTGACTCGCTCAAGGCTACTTACCCAGTCTAGAAGCGGTGATCGCCATTTCCTGTTTGTCAGTGGAAGAAAGCAAGATGCTTGCTGCCAAAGAGAACCTGGGAGTCTCCCTACACTTTCATTCAGAAGGAGAATTCTTCACAAGGGAGAAGGGGGTGGGGGACGGAGATAGACAGAGACAGAGAGAGATACACAGAGAGAGACAGCCATATTCGATATGTAATCACCCCGCCCCCCCCCTTTTTTTTTTTTTTTGCTAAGACCTTACTGAGAAAGATTTCATTCACCATACTCCACAATCAATTTGAGGTCACCCACACCCAAGAAACTTTCAGCCTTCAACCTCCATACACCCTTCTCAGCCCCAGTCACCACTAAGCTACTTCCTGCCTCTCTGGATTCGCATCTCCTGAGTGGGTCATACAAACAAGCTCATACAATAAGTGACCCTTTGTGTCTGGTAGCTCTCAATTATTATAGTCTTTATCACTTCAGGTTGTGACATTATCTGTATAGAGAAATACTATCCAGTTGTGCGAATATGCTATTTTTGTTGACTAGTTCATTAGTTGATTGCTATTTGGGTGTTTGAGCTTTTTGCTATTCTGAATAATCTACCTTCACAGACTGAGAAAACCTTCCTCTGTTCTCCCTATTAGCATCAGAGTTTCCTGTGATAGTCTGTTCTTGCTCTATCCTGAAATATATATATATATATAATATATATTTTATATATAATATATATTATATATATAATATATATATAATATATATTATATATATAAAACAAGTTTCCAGATTTTTTGTTTCGGGCTGACCTCACGGTATCTGCCAACAATCCTGCTTTCTAGGTCATCAGGCAGAGCACTAGAATACTAACTCCGAATATTTGAGGTCCTGGTCACAAGCCTAGCTAGGACTTTTGGCTCTGCTCCAAGGTATAAGGACTGAGCCAGGCACAGAGCAGCCCCTAATGTGCTGTTTCAAGGCAAAGCTATCCTGGTCACAGAAAGAACTGAAACCCGCAGAGGAGAGGAGTGGAACAACTGGGAAAGGAGTGTGTGTGTGTCTGTCTGTCTGTCTGGAGAAGTCAGGACTTCCACTTGTTTCTTCAGGACTCCAGACTCAACTCCCTTTGGGGCATTTGGCCTGGTTTTCTCCACCCCTTCATCTGCGCTGACCAGGTGGGTAAATGCTTGCCAAACAAGCCATACCTGAGTGTGATTCTCAGGAATCTTACCTCCACAAGTACACCGGGGCACATACAACATACATACTATGATCTTTAAGTGTTAGTCATGGTAAGGATAATAATTT